>NC_135511.1:3059099-3106599 GCF_051989575.1 Stigmatopora nigra | reverse complement strand
GCCTTTAGGATATGATTCTTATATTTTTATATTATTTATTTTTGGCCTTTTGCTGAGAAAGCGCCCTTCATGGAGTAGCACCACCGATTTCAATCCTACGCAGCTAGGGATGATGACAATTAGGCTTTTGAGGATTCAACATGATAAAGTCCATGTCTGATTATTATTATGATTGATGATATAAAATGCAAACCCGACATAGGTGGACATGACATTGATTTGAACCCAGGATCCCAGAACTGTGAGGCAGACACACTAACCACTCGCACCAACGCGCCACCCTTGAATAAATATACAGACTGTCGCAGTGACTGCTACTGGTTGTGTCTCTGTTTGTGCCCTACGACTGAGTTTATTTAAATATTACTATTTGTATGGACTTACATATATACACTTATCCCTTTGCCTTTTGCATAGGCTATAGTATGTGATGTACCACAGTGACGATGACCACACATAGACATACACAGACATCTATTTGTAATGCCTTCTTGAAAACAAGGTCATACATGCAAACCCGATACTTACATCCAGTATGTGTCTCTCCCACATAATATACCACAAAGATGAGAACATTTGTGAAAGCAATGAGCTATGAACTATGAACAAGCAAAACAATGGAAAACCAAGGCACTTGGACACAGCTGAGTGGTTTTGACTAAAGCACATAGTTTGGTCTTCTTTTAAATCATGATGTGACACAAGAATCTACTTTTTTTTCACTCTTAGTGGGTGTATGTGTGGCTTTGACAGCTGAATCAGTGGAAATATAAAGCTGGGCTTACTTCCTGTCTTGGCTCAGTTACCCACAAACACAAGCACATGACTGTTAGTTTTATTTATTTATGTATTATTTATTTTTATTCCGAGGTGGAAACAACAGCGCTGTTATAACTCAAAATGACTAAAGGAGAAATAGACCATGACTGAAAAGGTTAGAGACTGCTTTTTAGTTAGCTTTTTCAATTCCCATGCCAATGATGAAAGTCCAATTGTGGCTCTTAAAAACTGCAAACTAAGTAGAGGTCAGCAGAATTTGAACTAGGAAGGTGGCAGCGAATTAACTATCTTCATTAGCTATAAAAGGCAACCAATGGTTTAACAAAGGACGATGGTAAAAGGTCAATTTGATATTTTTTTCATCTGTTGTTTTGCAGCATTGCACTCAGTACAAATTTAGTTTTTGTTAAGTTTGAAAGCTGTTTTAAATCTATCATGTGTAATGTTTTAACAAGAGAAAAAAATTAAAGACAAAAAGTAATTAAGTGAGTGGTAAAGTGAGTAAGTAAGTAAACAAATAAATGCATAAATAAATAATAAACAAACGAACGAATGAGAACGAGAAGACACTTGGGCCGAAGCAAAAAAAAAAGATTCGAGAAGCAGTAGAATAAGAAATGGTAGAAGGCTGATATGTAGGAATAGACAGAATTAAAGAAGATGACAATGTAGAAGAGAAAGTAGAAGGAAAATCAGGTGTGGCAGAAGACGAAGATCAAGATGTTGAAGAAGACATCGAGGCAAAAGAAGGAATGAGTTGGATTGTAAAAGTAAAAGAATAAGTAAATGTAAAATAATAAGGTTGAGATATAGATAAATAAGTAGAAAGGTAGAAAGTTCAAAAGGTACTATTAGAATAAGTAAATGTAGAAGAAGAGAGAGAAATGGAACAAGCACAATGATAAGGACAACTGCTACTACTTGAGTGACACCGTGACAGGCTTTCAGCTTGGAATGACTGATGCTTTGTAGAGAGGTGATTCCTTACCTGAGTTCTCATCCACACGTTCTTCCACTGTGTGATCCTTCTGGTGGACCCACTCGCTGTTGCACTTGAAGTAGATCTGTGTGGCAGGTGTGGCCTTGCAGTAGAGGTTTACAGGCTTGTTCTTGACGATGTAACCCTCATCGGGTTCAAACAGGAAATGTGGCAGCGGCTCGGGTGGGTCCGACGGGAATGTTTCAGGCAGCTCACTCAAGCTCAGGAAGTCGTCATCGTCTCGCACTGAGAAGGAAAAAATAAAGGTGATTGGAGGCCAAAACAGGAAAAGTGCTTTTTGTGATTTTTTTGTGGTCAACACAATCACACGAATGCTTTATGATAAGAGTTGGATGGCATCTCTAAGAATTGCCTGCTCATATCGCTTTAGGTAAGGTCATAAATATATAGACAAATGAACAGGCAGGTATCAGCTTCATGCACATATATCCTGCTTTGTCTCACTGAAAAAATGATAATTCAATATCAGAGAGAGGATGTGAAAAGGGGACCAAGGTCAAGATTGTTAAAAGGCACATATTTTTTTCTTGCATAGTATTTCTCTTTACTCAAACCTTGTGTATTCTCTATTCTTCTTCTTCCCGATTGGCCTCCTCATTCTCATTTCTCCTTTAGCATCATTTGGCTCCAATTACTCTGGGTTAGGGGTAAGTTACCTCAAGCCTAAGCCTTCAACTCCAGCAACTCCATTTTGTTCCCCATTTTACTTCCACTGCGATTACACTGCAGAAATGTATATATTTTACTCTCCTCATCTTTTGTATCACATATCAATCATGAGCACTATTCTACTCCTTCCCTGTATTCTAATTCATTTCCATTCGCCATAGCATTTCTTTTTTCCATCCATTAACTCATTGGCCGCCATTGTCACTTCGTATTCATTTATTCATCCTCCCCGAGGGAAGCCGGAGCCTACCCCAGGGGACATCGAGCGATAGGGAGCTACACACTAGACTGGTTGCCATTCAGCCGTAGCGAAAAGAGGGAGAGAGAGAAAGACGACCACTTGCATACACAATCATACCATCACCGAGCAGTTAATCAATCCCACGCACCAAAGTCAGGTAAGTGAGCCCCTTCACAACTAGGTGGCCCACTTTGTATTTGGCATATTTCTAAATCATTTCCTATCGACTTTAGATCAGTTTGTTTTTAGTTGTAACCCTCCCCATTAGCCATTCCGCGAAAAAATAGAAAGAGTTTTACCGAGCCGCGGTGAGAAAAAGGTTGGGAACGCTGCTTAAGGTCACTCTGTGTTGATTTTGGGTTACTTTATGTTAACAATATAACATGTTAAGGAAGTGGGGCAGAAATGTCCTTAAATAAGCAGGAATGACCTGAACTGAAATATCCCAAATTTTAAAAGAAGTGAAAATAAGAATCCTAGACAACAATGTTAACCCACAATTAACCAATTTCATGCCATCCACAACTTTAGACATTCAATTCATCATAACTATTTTCAGTTTACTACCTTGTTTACTCTCCTGTTTTAACCTTTGTTTAGTTTGTCAACAACAATAAAGTTTGGATATATATACAACTCTGATTTTTCTCTGATAGAGTGATTGGAACAGCTACTTCTTTGTCACAAAAATATTCATGAAATTTGGTTCTTTTATTATGGGATAACAGGTAAGGTAACAAATCTGCTGGGTCAAAAATATACATACAGCAACACGAATTAGACATTTTGGCAACTTAGAAAGTTGTCAGTGAAATGAGCTCCATAGAATGGCCTCTTAACCTCTTGTGAGTGATTATGAGTGACTACAGCTGGTGACTTCTTTGAGGCCATTTAAATAGGGCTCATTGGATGCAAACACCCACAAACGCTACAATGGGAAAGTCAAAGGAGCTCAGCATAGATCTGAAAAAAAGCTAATCCTTGAACTGAACAAGTCAGGAAAGTCACTTGGAGCCATTTCAAAGCATCTGCAGGTCCTACGAGCAACAGTGCAAATAATTGTTTGTAAGTATAAAGTGCATGGCACTGTTTTGTCACTGCCACGGTCATGAAGACAATGCAAGCTATCACCTGGTGCTGAGAGAAAATTCAACCGAGAATCACCAAAAATCAGATCTGCCAAGAATTAGAAGCTGCTGGAACACAGGTGTCAGTGTTCACAGCTCAGTCAAGTGTTTTGCATCTCCATGGACTGAGAGGCTGCCGTGCAAGAAGGAAGAACTTGCTCCAAATGCGGTACCTGAAGGTTCGACTGATGTTTGCTGCTGATCACATGGACAAAGATAAGACCTTCTGGAGGAAAGTTCTGTGGTCAGACAAAACAAAAATGGGGCTGTTTGGCCACAATGCCCAGCAGTATGTTTGGAGGAGAAAATGTGAGGCATTTAACCCCAAGTACACCATGCCTACCGTCAAGCACGGTGGTGGTAGTATTATGCTGTAGAGCTGTTTTGCTGCCAATGGAACTGGTGCTTTACAGGCAGTAAATGGGATTATGAAGAAGGAGGATTACTTTAGAAAATATTCAGGATAACCTAAAGTCATCAGCCCGAAGATTGGGTCTTGGATGCCGTTGGGTGTTCCACCAGGACAGTGACCCCAAACTCACATCAAAAGTGGTAATGGATTGGCTAAATCAGGCTAGAATTAAGGTTTTCGAATGGTATAACCAAAGTCCTGACTTAAACCCCATTGAGAACTTGTGGACAATGCTGAAGAAACAAGTCCATCTCAGAAAGCCATCAAATCTAACTGAACTGCACCAATTCTGTCAAGAAGAGTGGTTGTTATGATCGCGCTGTGTCGTCGTGGCGTGATCGGGAAAGGAGTAGAACCCAGTCGGGGGAAGCACGAGGAAGACGAGGCAACTTTATGATTATTACTATTGAAAACATAATTATAATAATTTTGGCTACCCGGTGGCCGATTGGTTAGCATGTGAGCCTTACAGTTCTGTGTTTGAGGGTTTTATCCCAGGTCGGTTCTCACTGTGTGGAGTTTGTATGTTCTCCCCGGGCTAGTGTGAGTTTTCTCCGGGTTTCCTCCCACATTCCAAAACATGTATGGTAGGCTGGTTGAACACTATGCATTGCCCCTAGGTGTGAATGTGACCGTGAATGATTGTCCCTTCCTTGTGACCTGCGAATGGCTGGCCACTGATTCAGGGCATCCCTACCTGGTGCACATAGTTAGCTGGGATAGGCTACAGCACCTCTCGCAAACCTTGTGAGGATAAACAGTTCAGGAAGTTAATGAATGAAGAATTAACATTTTGGATCATGTCGGCAACACTTGTATAACAAATGACTAAAGTGGAATGATAGCGAATGAGCAAATGTGGTGCTACCATTTCATGTGGATTGGACATCTACTAGTGAAAAAAATTAAACACGACCCCAAACGATAAAAAAGAGCAACATTATTACACCCTTTTTTTCTGGTTATTTTTTTAAAAATGAACAAAAATAATAATTTCCCCTGTGAAAGGTAAATTTATTCTGGGGTTATCTTGGGCAATGGTGGCATTAGCTCGGGGCTCGGCAACCAAAAGAACCTTCGGTAAAACAACACCAGGAAAAAATAACAGAGGTCATTAGGCTGCATTCACTTTGATGTCTGCATGCTGACAGTTTCTCTGCCCACTATTCTTCTTATTGGTTATCTGACAAAAGGGGAAATGAGGAGACATTTTGGCCAGGAAAAGAAGTTTCCCCCACTCCTGGGTGTTTTTGGCTCTGTGTTTTGTGTTTCTTTGCCTCGCTGCCAGCGGCAGTTGAAATTGATTTTTATACCAGGCTTTTATGACATCCACTTAAAATGAGCAGCATTCTAACTAAAATTTGAATCGCAGGCAAAACATCATAAGAAGTTAGATATACTCATAAGTACTATACAAGTGAAAGTGGGTGTGGATGTTGTGTAAATTGGCTCCATGTCAATCAACGCTAATCAGTATAAAGATTTCCCAATATTAGAAGATAAAAAGACACTATTTTATTGTTTTAGGTCTGTCAACTGTTTTGAACTCATTTTGGGATATCAAAATTCAAATTTATCTTAGTTTTCAATGATGGGATTCCCATTTACAGATGGAAAACCTACCCTATGACATTGTATGAGTCACTGATACATATTGCTCCCGATTACGGGACTAAAATGGCTTTTTTCTATTAGGGAATACTAATAATAAAAAACGCGTCAATGTCGCACAATATGTTTTCTTCAAGCTCTAGTTTCCTAACTCTGGTGACCCTACCCAAGGTGGCCCCAGCTACGCACACCGTCACAAAAAAAATTGGTGTAAAATTTTTTGATATCCAAACATAGAGCTGCCAACCACTCCGGAATCCCCCAAAAATGTCACATTACAAATTAAATGCATTGCAATTAAAACCATCCTACGGCTTGTGTGACAAAAGCGCATATTGACTTTGCGTGAATCAAATTCACTCCGGGTAAACTACGAAATGGGAGAAGGGTACTCCAGAAATGGGGTCGGCGGAGGTTGGCAGCTCTGCAAACATCTTCTGCTGTGAAATTAAATGTGTCCATCATCAGAAGGCATCCACTCCCTTTTTAGGATTATTTTTTATACTAATTGAATAATCCTTTAAAAATTGGTTGATATAAAAGCTAGATATGACTTAATTTGGTGGCCCGGTGGCACGGGAGATTAGCGTGTCGGCCTCACATCTTGGATAGGGTCCTGGGTTCAAATCCTGGTCGGTCCACCTGTGTGTAGTTTGCATATTTTCCCATGGATATCCTCCAGGTAGTCTGGTTTCCTCCCACATTCCAAAATCATGCATGGTAGGCTGATTGGATACTCTAAATTTCCCCTAGGCATGGATGTTAGCGTGTATGGTTGTCCGTCGCCTTGCGCCCTGCGATCGGCTGGCCACCGTTTCAGGGTGAAACCCTCAACACAGGCCCCCACCCCACCCCGCCTCTGACCTGAAATCAGCTGTGAAAGGCTCCAGCACCCTAGTGAGGATGAAGCACTTCAGAAAATGAGATGAAATGACTTTGACGGGAATGTGGCCTCTACCATCCTGCCGCCCTGAGGCTATTTTAGTAGAGGCAATAAAATGTCTTTTCATACTTCTGGTGTTAATTGAAACAAGGTTGTAACGAGTATTTAAAATCCCAATTAAAGTGGGAGGGTTCAGAGAGAATAAAAAAATCTGATAGTGAAAAACTAATTTAAAACATTGTAATATAATTTGTAGCTACTTAATTTGACATCTATCATTGTTAATTACACCGAAATGGTTAATTGCAAATACATGGTCATTTAATTTCCCATTTCCTGGGTCTACGGGCACTCAAGTGAGCCTACAGGTGACTTTTCCCAAATTTGTCTCTTTGATTGCTATTTCAACATAAGACAAAATCACACAATTATGACAATGTACATGTATCATTTCCCCATTTGGCTTCTTCTACGGTATCTCTCTGACAAACACCTACTGTCACACTCATCTGTCATCCGGAGCTGGGGGTTCATTGTTCCACAGTGGCTGCTATAAATTATTGATTGGTAAAGGAAACATGATAGCCCAGGTGAGGGTGGGCCGTGTGGAATGGGGAAATAGAGTAATTGATTGAGAATTCTCTTTGTCTTTGAGCTCATGCCATTGTATTATTTTGTCCCTTCAATCTGCTCATTTCCTTTTCTGTCGAGCCGTCAATCCAGCACTTGTTTATCCGGCAGCTTTTCTCTTTAAAGCAAAACACACATATACACCAACTGAGTGAATTACAGACCCTCACAGACCAGCTCATAAACGCCGTCCAGAATGCTGTCATCAATAATGAATAGCTTCAGCTGAACAATATCCCTAGTTCGATTTATCGTACCCTGTAAATATTGAGCCCGGGGAGACCCAAAAGCTCCATCTATCCATCTGAGTGTGGCTCCTCTTCAAAAACACCTCACGAAACACGGCCAATAAATATCAGCAACATCTCCTGAGGATGAAGTGACAACTGATCATAGGTGTAACTCTAGCTGAATTATTTTATGAAAAAATATGTTTCAATGTTAGAAAATTAAATTATGCTTATGGGTAAATATTGCATGATTTATTGTCTGGCCAAATTATCGGGGCGCTATCTGGACTTTCTTTTTTAGAAGAATGGCCATTGGCTGACTAAAATGTCGCTAAAATATGATAACTGTTACTTCCACAATTTGTGTGATGGCTTTTGCTACTTATGATTTTGCAGCATGTAGTGTCCAAAGTGGGCGGCCCGGCGGCTGAGTGGTTAGCGTGTCGGCCTCACAGGGGGGGGATCTGGGTTAAAATCCAGGTCGATCCACCTGTGTGGAGTTTGCATGTTCTCCCCGCTGTGTGGGCTGTCTTCGGGTACTCCGGTTTGCTCCAAATTGAGCGTGAATGGTTGTTTGTCTCATTGTGCCCTGTGATTGGCTGGCCACCAATTAAGGTGATCCCTCTATCTGGCCAGAAGTCAGCTGGGATAGGGAGAGATAGTGTCCAAAGGGTAATACATATAAAAAAAGGACAGGAAGTTGCCACTGACCTAGTGCATGAATGAGTGTGCCATGTCGAGGAAAACTGCTAGTGCTATGCTAACTCCGATGCTATTTGCTATCGCTAATTGTCTACATTACCGGTAAGGCTGACTGTTCATGCCTACTGTTGGGGTTATTCTGGGATACTATTATAAATGTGAGCATTAATCATTATACGTATATATTAATATGTGCTTGCAACGGAGACAAACGCTCAGTATAACTTTTACCGAAGCACACTTCCCCCTGCAAATGGCTACGAGGACGTTAAATTGTTTTGCCATATTCCGAGGACTATTCACCTGACATCTCACCCAGTCCCGGGCTCCGAGGACTGTTGATCTGGGTTCGCAACGAAGAGCCGTGAAGGACTCTTTATTCCAGCAGATGCCTATCAATCACCTCCGGGAATACTCGCATATTGTTCTAACATTGTGACGCTTGGTCCGCCTGATATGGAATTGTTTTGGCGAATGGAGGCTTGTTTGTTTAATTTCCAACGTAATTTGCTTTTAGTTCCCCTTAATTTTTAATATTGAATACGTTATATGCTATGATTGTTGCAGATGTTGTTTTTTGCACACGCAATTGGACTAATCAATAACCTTGTAATTGTTTTGATTTATGGCCTTAAAGGGGCAGGAGAAATGAGCACACGGTCGAATCATTTGGCGGCAGAGACGAGGTCGGAATGTTCACACTTGCAAGTTTGCTCATCAGAGAGGCTAATTTAATTAAATGTCAATAATTTAATCAGATGTCTGCCTGCAGTGTTTTATAATTATATTCAAGTATAATTATTGATGAATCTAACACCTACTTACCTACAGAGAAAAATTGTAAACCAGAATATTCATTCATTCATTCATCTTCCATACCGCCCATCCTCAAAAGGGTTGTGGGGATTGCTGGAGCCTAACCCAGCAGTCTTAAGGTGAAAAGTATACTACACCCTAAAAAGACAAATGACCATCCGCACTCCCAAACATACCGCCACAAGCGGGAATTGAGCCCGTGCTTGCCCGCCCCCTACACCACATCGCGGCGTAAACCATAATACATTCATCTCTTTTTGTTAAAATTACAGTAAACCTTGTAAACCTTTACACAGTGTTGATTCACAAAATGTATTTGTTAAAAAGACTTGAAGAAAAAACATATTAATATGCATAACAGTGCATCACCCTCACAGCTCTGGGGTCCCGGGGTCGAATCCAGGTCGATCCACCTGTGTGGGGTTTGAATGTTCTCCCCGGGCCTGTGTGGGTTTTCTTCAGGTACTACGGTTTCCTCCCACATTCCAAAAACATGCATAGCAGGCTGATTGGACACGCTAAATTGCCCCTTGGTATGAGTGTGAGTGTGAATTGGTGTCCGTTTCCTTTTGCCCTGCAATTGGCTGGCCACAGATTCAGGGTGTCCCCCGCCTCTGGCCGAGTCGGCTGGGGATTGGCTCCCTTGTGAGGATAAAGCGGTTCAGAAAATGGGTGGTGACTTATGATAACAGATTAAAGCCTGTCTTTTGTAACAAAATCTAAGTTAAACAAGACAGTATAAATATTGATATCTTTCATATGATACATTTGACGATTTCAACTGTTTAAATCGTTGCTCAGTGTCGAGATGCCAGTCTTTTTGCTCTCATATGAGAGCATAGCGCCACATTGACTACATTCAGTGAAGCCAAATCAAGTTTCTCGAGCATATTCAACAATCAATTTGAAGCTTTTCCGAAATTCTCTCTTACCAGTGTATGTTTAGTTTATCCTAAACTTCTTGTGCCATCCATGTGATGTGCGCAGAGCATCATCTGGCTCTGCGGTTCAGCCTCAAATTGCAATTATTTAATTAAAAATTAGATATTTTATAAAAATATATTATTTATTTATTATATATTACAAATTTTCTATTACTCTGTGGTCCAGCCTCCAATTGCAAATACACTATAGCACCTTTTCTGTTTTCTATGAATTCTAAATCATTTGATTTATAACAAGTATTCTTTCGTGTAGTATCCATTCATCGATTTTGTAAATGCACTTTGAAAAACATTTTTTTTAAGTCAGCGACAGAGACCACAAATGGTTTCAGTATATATTTTTTTCACCTAGAGAGAAGCTCGACCCGACTCGACCCGAAACCTTGACATTTTAGGCCCAACCTGACCCGAAATCCGGGTCGGGTCGGTCCGGGTTCGGGGTAAAGGTCTAACCCAGGGGTGTCCAAACTTTTTGCAAAGAGGGCCAGATTTGGTAAGGTGAAAATGTGTGCGGGCCGACTTTTAGCCTGACATTCTTTGAACCATTAACATTAAATGCAAACTAACTTTTTGGGATTTTTTTTAATTACAAATGGCATACTTTTACTTTTACATTTTTTTTTACATTTAGGTTTTACCGAAATCACAAACCACAAAAAATTAAGAAAACTATCAAGGATATCTAAGTTCATGTGAAACATCACATATTATTCACTATTATATGCTCACTGTAGGAACAGTGCTGAAAACAAAACAATGATCACTGCATATTCAAACTGTGATTTTGACCATCACAAAAAAAATAATGAACTGAGATTTAAGAATTTATTCAACTCAGAGGACCTAACAAATATCTTGCCTGCACTAATGTGAAGGGTGATACTGGGATCTTGACTGCAGTATGTAGTCCAGGTCTTCATCGCACGCTAACGAGAAAAAGTCAAACTCAGTTCCTTTTGCCTCTAACTGTCTCTTAATATCTAATGAAACGTCTTCAATTCTCCGTGCCACAGTATTACGAGCCAGGCAAATATTGGCAAACTCTTGCTTCTTCGCGGGACAAATTTACTCAACCATTTTCATTACACAGTCTTTAATAAATTCACCGTCACTGAAAGGTTTGCAGTGCTTTGCAATTAGCGTTGCCACTTCGTAGCTTGCCTTTGTGGCATTTTCATTTGACTCACGGGCTCTTGTGAAAAAGCTTTGCTGTGCCGTTAGAACAGCTTCCAGTTGCTTCACTTTTTCACCGCGTTCGTTACCAGTTAGCTTGTCGTAGCTAGCATGTTTCGTCTGGTAGTGCCTCTTAATGTTGAATTCCTTGAAAACAGCCACAGTCTCTTGGCAAATTAGGCAGACACAGTTGTTTCGTATTTCAGTGAAAAAATACTCAAATTTCCACTTCTCCTGGATGCGGCGGCCCTCCCGGTCAACTTTCCTTTTTTTGTTTACATGTTAGAAATGGGCTGGGCTGAAACAATGACGCAAGGGTCACGGCGGCCAGAGTGCGGCCACAGGGCTACTGCCATCTTCTGGTGAAGTGAAAAATAGTTTTTTGTACACATTTATTTTATACTGTGGTCAACAGTGCTGGCGGGCCGTGTATTATTGATTTCATGATAGAGGCCGTGGGCCGGTCAAAATTTGTCCTCGGGCCTTATTTGGCCCGCGGGCCGGACTTTGGACATGCCTGGTCTAACCTCTATTTCACACACTAGTCAAAGCATAAAACAAGTTGAACAACAATGGATCCAAAGCAAACAGGTGGAATAAAGAGTTGTGCAATGAAAACGCAAACGTTGGCAATCAATATTAAGCGTGAAATAATTGAAAAATATGAGAGTGCTGTACGCGTCACAAAGCTTGCTCGTCGTCATGGATGATATCGTGTCACTTGGAAATTCCTTGGGGCTGGAGGTTAACGAGACAGTTGTGAATGACCTAATCTCCGAGCACCATGAAGAACTGATGACACAGGATTTAATCAAGCTCCTGGAGAGTTAACATTTGGAGGTGTTGCGGGAACTCAGTAGTGAGGAGGAGGTCGCCTGGCTACAAAGGGTATCAAAGACATGCTAGCGAAGTAGCAAGAGTATTCTGATTTTGTAGAAAAGAGGCACCATGACAGGCTGGCAAGTGGTCGCACGTTATCGTATTTTGAGGACATTTGTACGCGTCATTTTCTAAATCTTTTTAAAGGGAAGGCTAAAACAAACAACCCTTGATGCGTTCCTTTTAAAAACAGAGTCCGGGTGGATTCAACTCGGAGAACAAAGGTAAAACAAATTAAAACAATTTCAGAATTAGAATTCAGTTTTGTGTAAAGTTACATTAAACTTATGTTTGAGTGTGTCTATGAATATTAATCCAAGTTCATTTAAATGTGTTTTTTTTTGTTACGAGTGTGTTGCCGTGGAAAGTCTCTTCTCTCTGTCCCTCTTTCTCTAGTCTCCGCAAAATCCATCTAATTTTAGTTCTATTAAACACATTTTAGTAATATTAAACCACTAGTTATGTGTTAATTTGTTAATAGATGGCCAAATATAAGAAATAAAACATTTTTTTCCAATCCAATATTCTGTTTTTGGTGTTTTTTCAGAGGGTTGAAACGAAGTAATTTGTTTTTAGTTCCTTTCAATGGGAAACGTTCATTCGGGGGGGGGGGGGGGGGGGGGGTTAGTGGTTAGGGTTAAAAATGGGCACTAGGTGGGGGATACCCTGAATTGGTGGCGCTTAAAAACCAGCATACCATGCATGGCATGTGGGAGGAAATCAGAATGCCCTGAGAAAACCCAAACTTGCCCAGGGTGAACATGCAAACTTCCCGCAGGACGGAATTTAAACCTCAATCTCAAAATTGTGAGGCCACCATGCTAATCACTACTCACCTGGCCATCCCTAGTGGTATTTTATTTTAAATAATTGATCTTCCTTTGCACTTTCACCATGAGAAAAAAAAAACTCACCACAGATGAAATAAAAAACTTTTCACATTCATTTTAATTGTGAATTTTAAAGTTAGCCATGCAGAACTTGAGTGATTTATTATGATGCCAATTTCGCCAAATCAATGGCAGATTTGAGTGAGAGTGACATACCACTCACTGCTCTATCTCCTTACGTCTTCTTTAACTACGGACAGCCTTCATTATCGAGTGCAAGGCTTCACACTGAGTGCTCACCAAATTATGGTCAACGAGAACAGGAGACACCGGGCAGCCATCACTGTCCATTCCTATAAAGTTCAGCTTTATTTCCTGCTTCTATTAATTGCTTCAGAAGCCTTGCGGTTGTCTAATTGAATATGACGACCAGAGGGGTGCCGTTTGCACCATGTTTCATCTTCTGGCATTTGACTGTGATGGCTGGCTCCTCATGTCCTCACAACATTTCCATTGTACCGTTAGTTTCAAATTTTCAGAGCAGTTAATCTCATTGAATTGAATTGCCCTTATTGTCATTATACAAGTATAATGGTATTTAAAGCTTCACCATGAAGGGAACCAAATGAAGAATAAATACAAATGTAACAAATAAATAAGTATTTAACATAATAAGTAATAAACATGAATATGTAGAGAACATAGAGTCAAAACATGAATCAGTGGTCACATAAATAAATAGTAAGGTACCAAAAGTGACTGAAGTGGAGTTTTAGTGCAAGTACAATATAAGAAATTAGTCTAGATCAGGTCCTCCTAGGTGCTGAACTCAAGTTGAGTATGCTGACAGCTTTTGAGAATGAACTGTCCTTGAGACTATTTGTTTTGGCTGTTATTGTCCTGTAGAGGCTGCCAGGGGGCAGCAAGTTAAACAGGTGGAAGCAGGGATGTGTGTTGTCTTTTATGAACCTCATTCCCCTCCCTAGGCCCTTAGTTGGCGGACAGAGGAGGTCAGGGGCATTTGATGATCATTTGGGCTATGTTGATCACCCTCTGCAGTCTTTTACCAGCAATGGCTCAAAAACAGATCAACAATGTCTTTAAACATTTTAGAATTCAAATAACTGTTCGTCAATTCAAGTCAACCCTAGTTTGGTAAACATGATGGCCTTCCAAAGGAAACTGTTACTGTGATGTATGTCTTTGCAAAGTGTGGCTTTGATAACACCCAAGAGACTGTGATCGATCACTTCCACCCCTCCCTGTCTAAATCTAGAGGACTTCCATCACCGTCAATGGCACTGAAACCTGTTCATTCACTGCCCTCTCTGTTTAAATTTATCGGGTATCTTACATGCTGCATTGCTCGGTGAAATCAGCCGTACTGACATATTGACATAAAGTGTCCATCCTCCAAATAAAGTGCATTGGTTGATTTACTTCCCACTGATACAGTGTTGGACAATTAAATGTTTGCTTCAAGCTACAAGGAGGCCTTCAATTGATATACTGCCTACAGACTGATGGTCTACAACTGACAGATGTACTGTTGATTGTTGCATAGTGCCCGAGGGTATTCTAGCTGTAACCAACCACAATTGAAATAAAGTTTAATGATCTTCATTTTTCATTCATTTTCCAATCCACTCATCATCACATAGGTTTGCAGGGGTCCTGGAGCAGTAGATAGGGACACCCAGAGTCAGTTGACAGCCAATCAGAGGGCACAAGGAGATGGACAGCCATTCATGCTCATACGTACTGACAATTTAGCAATGCTATTATGAATTTGCCATACTATTTGCAGTAAGCAATTGTATGAATCAGGAGTGAATTTTCACCCCATTACCTCTCACTCCCATACATGTTGATCAAATCTTGCAACAGAATCTATTGTGAGTTATATCAACACATCATTGTTGAGCTTTGTTTGTGGCCTGGAAAAAAAGGTACATTGTAGGAGGTTGACTCCCTGAAAAGTAGATTTTTGAGGAAAAATATTGTACACCACTGGTGTACAAGCTTAACTCGCGACCCAAGCTTCTGCGACACAAGAAGTAGATTGTGGGAAGATGACTTTGGTGGCTTTTAGGTGGCTTCACCTGTAAAATGTCAAATGAATATTTTTGCAATAATTATCTTTAGATTGTACATCACTCGTAGTAGGTTTTCAGATTACACATTTTGAGGAATTCACTTGCTTTAGATGCTTCCATTGGGTCGATTCTGAGGAATTCCAAGCATTCCTAAAACCAAAGCAAACCCAATAATGCCAAATAGGGTTAAGATGCCACATGCCAAGAGCACGTTTGTACGTGGCCTTCCTTCAAGTATTCACACTGGGGGCAAGGACCTTACTTCCCGGCTAAATTATGCCGCAAGATTCTTATCGGAGCGCATGAGCCGTGCAAGTCATGAGACCATAGCTCTTAGTGTCTTATCAGCAGCAGCTGCAAAAACATATTGTCAAAGCAAAAGCGCGTTTGCCATACATAGGCATGCCTGTAACTACTATCTAGCATTAAAATCACATACATTCATACACATGACATCTGTGCAGTATTCTGAATGATTTCGTAGTTTGTGGCATTTATGTTAAAGTTCAAATTAGAGTGATCATTACTTCAAGTACGCATTTTTTTATCTCTTTTCTGGGGAGAAAACACGTTTATATGATCATCAAGTAAAATGACCTGTAAATCCAATCCTACCTATGGGTTTCTTTAGAGGGCCATTAGGTCTGTCAACTACAACTTTCACATATCTGTAAACCTCGGCCAATTGGTCCCTTTATTAATGTTTGCAATGTCCCTTATTTAGCGATAAAAAAACATACAAATACAACTTGGCATATATTTACTCACATAGGACGCCCTTAAAAGTCTAATTTTTTCTCTGAAGTGGACGGGGTGCGAAATCAGAATGCAGTAAAATCAAGATTGACACGCTGACACTTCGATTGTCTGGGTACATTCATGTAGTAAAAAGGCGGACGTGTGAAAAGGGAATGCGCGTGCGCATATCATGCTTAAAGCATGACAATATTAGCAGTCGACGATGACATTTTCGCCTGCTAACAGTGACCGAGACGGTCCAGATTAGAGCCGAAATGGGTAAAACAAGATTATTTTTTACAAAAAAAAAACGTCCTTAAAAAAAAATAAAAAAAATCCCGTACAAAAGTTGTTATATGCCTTACACAATTTGAAATGATCAAAAAAAGGTATGAAATCCAGGAAAAATGTATACATTGCCTGGTAAACTTTCCTAATTAATTGGTTAATCAAAGATTAAATAAAGGAGTAAGATTAAATACGTATTTTATATAGATATAAATATATTTTATTTTAAATTTTTTTTCTGTATTAAGTTACTTCAATCATTACATTTTTAGCTGTATTTTCCAATGTTATGGATTTAATGTGTTTTTTTTATAAATATTATTTTTTGTTTACTCATGCATTCCTCCAGCTGTATTTACATTTGTAAATGTTCAGGCTGCCATTAACAGTGATATTTTTCCCAACATTGGAAACAGTGTTGGCAGTGTGACACCCCACCTTAAATTGTCATTATGGCTATTAATTAGAGTGACAATAGTTCATTGTAAAATCAAGCATAAAAGGTTTAATTAAGTTTTCCAATCATCTCATCTGACCTTTTCTGAACCACTTCATCCTCATTAGGGCCGTGGGGCGTGCTGGAGCTTATCCTAGCTGACTCCAGGCCAGAGGCGGGGGACACCCTGATTTAGTGGCCAGCCGATCGCACGGCACAAGGAGACGGACAACCATACAGACTCACCCATACCAAGGGTCAATTCAGAGTGTCCAACCAGCCTACCATGCATGTTTTAGAATGTGGGAGGAAACCCTCACAGTCCCGGGGAGAACATGCAAACTCCACACCGGTGGACCGGCCGTGATTTGAACCCAAGAACCCAGAGCTGTGAGGCCGACAGGCCAACCACTCGCAACTCCGGGCCATCCATTTTTTTATCATATTCACTCATTTTCAGTACCGTCTCTCTTAATAAGGGTTGTGTAGGGGAGCAAAATTTGGGCACCAGGTACGGGACACTAAGAATTGAACAATTTATAGTGTTCACCCAGCCTAACCTGCATGTTTTGGGGATGTGGGATGAGTACCTGGAGAAAACCCACACAAATCTTGAAAGAACATGCACTCCCCATGCATTTTTCTTATTTTTTTGGGGTGGGAGGGAATATGGGTTCCACCGGGCCGCAGTTGTCTATAATAATGCATCTTTAAGTGTGTTCTTACCATAATGAGAAACCTACTACTGGTGACCTTCCTCTATGTCAATGTGGCACTCAAGGTGCACAAAAACCGACAGGAAAAGACAACAGTAGCCCCAACCAGCGGTCACCATGATAATGAAACAGTAGCGCAGGGGAGGCCAACACTGGTCCTTGAGATAGACCGGATAGTGGCTCTTGAGGACTGGTGCTGGCCACCCATACCATAGCGGGTCAAATTTCGGAATTTTGGCTATAGACAAGGCGCTTTGCTAGTGCTGACATTGCCAGCCCTCTTTTCCTCAACAGAGTCCGGAACATTGTCGGGGACCCGACCACCCTGGTCACAAACTGTTCCAGCTGCTGCCCTCTGGCAGACGCTACAGGTCTCACAAAGTATGGAAAAATAGGCTTAAGTACAGTTTTTCCCCACAGCCATCAGGACACTGAATGTGTGGGAGCACAACACACAATCCCTTCTGTGTCATAACTTCGGGGTGAGGTAACATGAATGAGGTTGAGCGGCGATCTGCCTCCTGCTGGCCGACTGAAGGTAAGTGAGGAGACAGTAAGAGGTAAGTGATCCGTTTTTTCTTTGTTGTCATCTGCGAGGCAAACTTTTTCTGCATTCGCCGGGATTTGGTTGCGCCCGGGGGTGATGCGATGTATCCATCACAACAGAGTTTGACACTGCTGTATTGGCGTAATGTGTACTCACGATAATATAAGTCAAAGCAATAAAACAAACACAAATCTTTCAAAGGTTTTGTAAAAGTCCGGCTTTTTCTTCTGGAAACAAGTAGCGTGTTGGTAAGAAAAAAAATGCAGTCGGAACAGGACTAACCAAGGACATCCTTCATCACTGAACTCTATCGAGATGGAGAAACTTTCAAATCTCAAAGCACAAAAGGAAAACTTTTAAAAGCATGTTCGTTCAGAAGGAACGGCAGATGGACTTCATTTTTTAATTATATGTGCTTTTTTGTTTTCTTCGTTTTGCATGCATGAAGATTGCATATTTTGAACATAATGGGTCAACACTTGCATGAAATGTTGAATACACTGCTCACAGAGCTCATATTTCTTTATAAATCTGAGTAATGATGACAGACCCACCCCAGCCATGAACCTCAAAGCACGTCACTGGTAGACAGATAAGGAAGAAAATAATTTGTTCACCAGATAAAAGGCAAAGAAATCAGGTGATTGATTGTGTTCTCATCTAAACAGAAGGAAAAAATAGATACTTATTCCATATCTGTTAAAATAGGCCAGTGTTCTTCTCTTCCAATGCGCTGCCTGGCTAGCGCCCATTGGCCACATTAATATGGATAGCGAGCTGTGATCGTGGATCATGAATGAAAGCGAAGCCTGGCTATTTCCTGCAAGTTCCAGGATAAGGGGGACAGAATCCATCTGGAAGATAACAGTACACAGAACTCACACAACTTTCTGCCCATACAAGCTTACACGAGACTATGCATTTCAATAAGATCCAAATGAGTGAGTGAGTGAGTGTGGCAACGTTTCACATTGGATCGGGTAAATCCGAGGAAGATAGATGTAATTATTCACCTTGTGTTGGTTTGTTTGCCGCCTGATAGTGTTGTGGTTGACTCGCCTGACTTTGGTGCGGGTAGGCGCGGGCTTGATTCCCGCTGGTGGCGGTTTGATTTTGACTACGAATTGTCACCTGCCCTTCTGTGTACCCTATGGCTGACTGGCGACTAGTCTAGGGTGTAGTCTTCCTTTCGCCCAAAGTCAGCTGGAATAGGCTCCAGGAACCCCCATAGCCCTTTCGAGGATATGCGGTACGGTAGATGAATGAATGTGTTTGTTTGCCTAGCTGCGTCACTTCACTGTAAATGATTGTTTTGTTGTGCAGGCCTTTTCCTGTTATTACGCTATTATTCACTGGGAACATGTAATGTTGTTTATTTAATTTTTTGGGGAAGGGAATGATTTGTGTTGTGATTAGTTAAAGCTAAGTGGCAAGTTTCTTGGTAGTTGTTTAGCGAAATTGTTTTCAACAGATGAAATTATGTGTGTTTGCAGTATGCCTCAGGTCACATATTAACTGGTCTGCCACACTTGGCAATTAGGGATTAATTGTCATCTAATTTTGAGGATCTGCTGATACTTGTTCCATTGGAATATACTAAGAATAAAAACAAAAGGGATCCACAACCAGGCAATCACAGGCCAATCTAAAATGTACAATAATGTCTCAGAATGCACAGGAAGTGACTCAAAATCAAATGAATTTTTCCCGCAATGAACGTTTTCAAGGAAGAAAATTGCGTTCTCTGCCATTGACAACAGTAGAAATCCAATTAATTTCAACTGAAAAGATTGACTGTGAATGTGCACCAATGCCAATGACGCCGCTACATGTTTAATTCATCTTATCTGGGATAAAGCTTTTTCCCAACAGCCATCAGGACTCTGAACCTGCAGCAACACGTGATGTTACGACAACACAAATCCCTTCTATGAAACTAAGTCGCAGTGAAGTAACAGGAAGTTCGTTTGGCGTGGATCTGCCTTCCACAGGCTGACTGAGGGAGGGTAAGTAAGAAGACTGTGAGAGGTAAGTGATCCATCTTATTCTTGTTGGTATCGGTGAGGCAACTTGCAGTCGCCGGATTGATGGCGCTCAAGGAGGCGGAGAACTAACCAGTATGAATATGTCATAAATAAATGTCATAAATGGGTCTTGACTGGGAAGACGAACTTGTGGAGAAGCTCTATACAATTCCGTCATACGCTGATGAGGGTAAGATGACTACTGGGCTTCTTGTCAAGTCAATGATGACGACAATGCCTATGTCTGATTTTCATTTTTCATTTTCAAATGAATGACCATCCCAAATTGATTTGGGAGCATTTCTGTGTCACATAAAGTACAATGAGCAAAAATGAACAAGACTTCAGCTGTAAATACTCAAAAATAAACAGGAAGCATTTATTAGGATGGGCCGAAGTTATGGTTCTCCAAAGGAAACCATAACTACAATGGGGCCCATGAAGTTTGGATTGAGGTGAAATTGATTGGACGTATATGGATGCCAACAGCACCGGGGAGACAAAGTTGGAAACCTTCACGTGGTGTCTCCTGAGAGGCCGCTCACCGCGGCCTGCGAATTCCAACAAATACCACTCAGAGCTGCCAACAAGGAACGTGGCACCCTACATTTTTCATCCAGCCGGAGATATTTGACTGCCCCTCACCTCCGACTACACCCTCGGATGAAATAATCCGCGTTCCAGTGGCAGCTCTAGCGCTGTCTGAGGGTAATCTTCAGGCGCTTGTAGTGCAACAACAACAACAACAACGACGACAACAACAACAACAACCAACAGCACCTAAGGAGTTAAAATGCAAAACAAGGAAAGGTGCTATTGTCCCAATATTTCTGAAACTGACAATTACATCCACTCAAGGCTGCATTGAGGTAATCTAGTAAAGTTGTAGCTCTGAAGACGACATCCACTATGCAGCAGAAGGTGATAAGAGCTGACAAAACGGTTTCAATATGCAGAGAAGCCGTCAAGCTGAGACAGTTAGCAAAGTGGGTGCCGGTGTCTTGCCGGCTGCACGTCATTAATGATTCGAATGAATATCTAACGTCACGTTAGCAAATTCATTCGATCGCTAAAATACTTCCCATGACTCAACCCAAGCAACAGTTGGCTCTTTAGCGCAGTCGTTATATTTATTCAGTTATCTGAACAAGATGACTGCAAGATTATTTCATCAATTTGGCACATTTAAAAAGAACACGTACATCTGATGCGGAGCAGATGATGCGTGGGCACTCACAGGTAGGCAATGAGACAGTAGCGCTTATGTCTCTAAAAGATGTAGATTAGGTAAAGACGGAAGATGATTCTCAGTAAATGGAAGCTGTTGGATAGTGTAGTGGTTCACTCGCCTGTATATTGTATATGTATGTGTGTGTGTGTGTGTGTGGGTGTTGGTGAGGGTGTGGGTTTGTGTGTGTGTGTGGGGGGGGTGGGTGGGTGGTTGTGTCTGTGTGTGTGTATGTGTGTGTGTGTAGGTGTGTATGTGTGTATGTGTGTATGTGTGTGTGTGTGTATGTGTGTATGTGTGTATGTCTGTATGTGTGTATGTATGTATGCATATATACATACATACATGCACTGGGATAGGCTCCAGCAGCCCTCACAACTCTAATGAGGATAAAGCAGTTCAGTAAATGAATGAATGATAATATAAAACCTCTACTTGAACGGCACCTCTGATAAAACGGCACTTTGGGGGAAGAATTGAAAAATAGAACGGAACCCTCTAATTGAACGGCACCTCTAATTGAACGTCACTAAGGGGAAAAGTTTCGAAAATAGAGTGGCATGGCGGTGAATTAGAGGTTTTAGGGATCAACCTAATAGAGCAGCACCCTCTAATTGAACAGCACCTGTAATTGAACGGCGAAAATGAAGCATATATACGGCAAGTCTCGTTGTCTGTTCAACATTAAAGGTATGACAGCTCTGACGTTTATGTCATCCCAGACTGCTGGAGGAGCACACTTAAGATCGTGATGGGTTCTAATGATTGTTCAAATAATCAGATCTGCATATTCAAAAATGGTGGGAAGTGTAATGTCACGGTACAAATGGGACACTGTTCAGGCCAGAAGGAAAGGAACAGAATGGATATAGTTTTACTCTCCTGTGATCCTCCAATAGTACATTGGTGAGCGACTGGTCTTAAATCTAGAGATTATATAGAGCACTGTTGTAGATTTGTCCCCTCCAATGACGACTAACCATTTTTTTAAAGCAAATTTCAATGTGGTATTCCTCAGGTGCACCCTGTTTCCATTTAAATTGACTAGCCGGATGACTCAAATTATTTTATCAAAATGACAGGCACTTTCATACATGGATGTTCTACACACAGGGTCGAACTGTCTTGTGGAATACTAAATCAACAAGACACACGGAAACTGTCACATACATTTTGTACGTGTTTACGAGGCAAAAAATGAACGTTCCCTTTTTCTGTATTACATATGTCGTACGAAAGCATCATCTTAAACATTTAAATGGGTTTATTTTTATAAATACATTATATGTAATTTGATAAAACTACAGGATGTCTGATTAAAAATGGATGTCTTCCTGGACTTAGACATGTATACTGGTTTAAGAACTGAACTTCACACTTAAACTAAGCAAAAACATTAACAATCTTCCTATTGTATGAATGTATTTAATGCTCTATCATCTCATTTAAATCATCAGCTTGGACTCAGGAGGGTACCAGTCCAAATTATTTGGACGGCTATCGCCTTCAATGGATGATGATAAATTTGCCTGGTGGTCGGGTATTTAAGCTATTGATATGTGAAATAACATTTGACAAACAAATATACATTTTAAAATGTGAAAATACAAATAATAAAACAAAATATAGAAAATAATTGAAACATGATCTTTTTTTTAATTGAGTAAAAGTATAACAAACACAATGATTATATTACTGCATTCCTCTTTTCTCAATAATTTTTAACATTTAAAAAAATAAAATGATTATTTTCCAATTATTTTAAATTTTTGTTGCTGAATTTAATCAGTGGCAGCCCCTTCCATTCCAAAGGGATGGGAGGCCTATCACCATCAATTAATGCTAATGAGTCTAACTGGTACTCAAGGTTTTCCCCTTGATAAGTCAATTTACACAGAACAAATTCCCAGTCTCCCCTCCAATTTTGCTCATATATAAAGTTTTGTTCACTGAAAGTGGACTCCCCTTCAAGGACTTGGACTAAAACACCTCTAATCCTGCACAGGGTGACAAGGTGCTGGAGCCTATCCAAGCTGACTTCTGGCGAAAGACAGACTACACCCTAAACTGATTTCCATTCAGTTGTAGGGCACACCCAGAGACAGACAACAATTTGCACTCACAATCACAGCACCACTGAAGGAGAATCGATCACATGCTACCTGCTCAAGTGTCATGTTAGTATCTGCTCAGGTGCCTTCTCAAAACAATTCATTGATTCAAATTCATTATCAACATATTCAATCACTAATTCGTTTTCAAGTAATTTATTAATCAATTGGTTAGCAGACATGGCATGACAAACAATTAATTTCTCACCCATGCTCTGGACTCAGAGGCAAGATGCATTCCACTGTTTTGTGTCTGTGCACGACCTCATGCACGTCTCCATGTTAGCAGGTGCTGTTATTGGCGCTAATACCTGATACTGTATCCACTGAGTCGTCTGGCACACACATTTCTCTAGAGAGGATTGGAACAGTGTAGATTGTATTGGTCCAGGAAGAATGACTAGTCTGCAAACACGCACAATGAGATGGACGAGAAAAGCTTACAGGCTTATTTCATTTGCCGACGACTTCCTTCACGGCCACAGATGAAAATTGGATCGGGCCTTTCTCCATCTGGAAGCTTCTTATTCTACCCTTTCTCCGTCTCCCGGATATAGAATCCATCCATAGTATAAGTTCATTTGTGGTGAGCTGTATGCTTATATGTTTCTACTCATATTGTAATGAGACTATTTAAAAACATTAATATGTAACGGGCAGCCTTGTGGTGAAGTTTTGCTCAACAGACTTCGGTGCGTGCATTTGCTGGTGGCGACATGATTGTGAGTGCAAATGGTTGTCGACCAATTTAGGGTGTCGTCTGTCATTTGCCCGACGTTGGCTGGGATAGGGCCTAGCAACTCCCTCAACCCTTAGGTGGATGAATGGATAAAATGTTATGGGGTGGCTCGGCAGACGACTGGTTGCTGCGTCAGTCTCACAGTTCTGCGGTCCTGAGTTCGGTCCCAGTTCGGTCCTCATGGTGTGCAGTTTTTATGTTTTTATGGTTCCCACATTCGAAAAACATGAATGGCAGGCTGGTTGGACATAAATTGCCCATTATGGGTTTGAACTCTTGATGGCAGAACTGTGAGGTGAATTTGCCTATCACTCTTCCGCCACATTGTCACTTCGATGTCGGTGATCTCCTTCTAATTAGACACAAGATATAGGGTTGTTTACTGTATGCATGCATGCAGAGGAGTCAGCAGGGGGTAGAAGAATGGTCACTGCTTCTAATAAGGTCAGAAGAAGAAGTCCATTACAAAGGGAAAACACTGGGATGTCTTATAGTGGTTTAAGAACACAAGGTGAAGCCAGGCTTACAAAGAATGTGAAAAACACAAATGAGGAAAGCCCCCAAAATGTGAGATGTTGGGAAAGTGAAGAAAGTAAATTGCGAATTTTATATATTATATATTATATTATATATATATATATATATATATATATATATATATATATATATATATATATATATATATATATATATATATATATATATATATATATATATATATATATATATATATATATATATATATATATATATATATATATATATATATATATATATATATATATATATATATATATATATATATATATATATATATATATATATATATATATATATATATATATATATATATATATATATCTATATATATATATATATATATATCTATATATATATATATATATATATATATATATATATATATATATATATATATATATATATATATATCTATCTATCTATCTATCTATCTATCTATCTATCTATCTATCTATCTATCTATCTATCTATCTATCTATCTATCTATCTATCTATCTATCTATCTATCTATCTATCTATCTATCTATCTATCTATCTATCTATCTATCTATCTATCTATCTATCTATCTATCTATCTATCTATCTATCTATCTATCTATCTATCTATCTATATATATATATATATATATATATATATATATATATATATATATATATATATATATATATATATATATATATATATATATATATATATATATATATATATATATATATATATATATATATATATATATATATATATATATATATATATATATATATATATATATATATATATATATATATATATATATATATATATATATATATATATATATATATATATATATATATATATATATATATATATATATATATATATATATATATATATATATATATATATATATATATATATATATATATATATATAAATATATATACATACAGTGTTCCCTCGCTTATCACGGTTAATGGGGACCGGGACCACCCGCGATAAGTGCATTTCCGCGAAGTAGGGATTCCCCTTCAAAAATGCTTAATTTGAATTTAATTCCATTTTATTACTCCCTTGTATACAGTACCACAAATAGAATATGGGTAGAGAGAGTGAAATTCATGTTCTAACAAAAAAACTGTAAAATATGTTGTTTCAATGTAATATTTGTATTTTTTTTCCCCCCCAAAAAAATCCACGAAGCTCTGAGTCCGCGATAGTAGTCTGCGTGAGGAAATTATAAACAGGTACACGCATTGCTAATGTAGTGAACATTGAATAGATTAAGTATAATAGAAACCAAAAACAGAAATGCTCCATTCATTTCCAAAAAACTCACACATCAAAAATTTTAAAAATGATGGTAGATAAGTCAGTTTTTGGTAATATATACAACCCTGGCAATATTTCACAAAAAAATCCCAGTAAATTTTCATTTTTTCCATGACTTTGCAAAGGCACATGCAAGAACCACAAAACCATTGACAAAAAAATCCTCTAAATGCCCAAAATTAACAGGAATTGGCCCAATATGGCCCTTAAATCAATGAGAAAAGACCCGAAATCAACAGGGTCTTTGAGTCACCGTGAATGGTTGTCTGTCTCCTTGTGCCTTCCGATTGGCTGGCCACCAATACAGGGTGCTTCTGCATGGTGCCTGCATTGGATAGGATAGGCTTCTGCATCCCCTGTGATCATTGTGAGGATAAGGCGGATGGAGAATAAATGAATACTATTTTTATGTAATTATGTATTCCAGCAATGCCAAAGGCATTAAAGGCTTACATTAATTGGCACTGCATAGGGAAATGATCACACAATTTACCACTTTTTTGGCGATATATAAACACAAACTTTGTCACCCATTCATAGTTTAAACAACACAAACATTATACTTGTTGTTCTCAAAACTCAGATCAAAGTTGTTCTTCTTGTTTTTAATTATCTACAAAGCACCCATCACGGCGGGATTCGGTTTCAAAGGCCCGGATGATGGACTAGCATCATGTCTTAGAAATGATATCGGACAGGAGAGTGAAAGCGAGTTAAACGGGTGAAAGTGACATTCTGTAATAAATTTAGATTGGCGGAACCATGAAACCAAAAAAAGACTACTAATGATGTGAGCATAATGAAACCAGCTAAACTAAGTGGAGCAGCTGCCACTGTCATTTTCATGATCATAAAGTTTGGGAAGTATAAGTTTAAAAGAAGTAAAAAGGGTACTATAGCAACAGCAGCACTAAAGTACCAAAAGTAAATTAAAGAAATGATGATGTGTCAGTGGCTTTGACGGCGCTAAATGTCCAAACCATTTCTACTACTTATGAGTTCCAGTGCGATTTTTATGTCTAAAAATTACTGTGTGATAAGGTTAAAAAAAATAATAATAATAATTTACATTTTTAGATCCCATACGATTGGCTGGCAACCAATTCAGGATTTCCCTTGCGTTATTAAACTTTTGCTCATGCTTTCTTTACAAAAAAAAAATGTAGTGCCAAGCCTAACATACACTAGCAAATACCATAACATACACTAGCAGATAGCATAACATATGCTAGCAGATAGCATAACATATGCTAGCAGATAGCATAACATACGCTAGCAGATAGCATGAGATAGGCTAGCCTAGTGTCATGCTAGCGCCGTATCGGACGAGGCGTCCAATTTATTGACAAAAAACTGTAAATATACCTGCAAATGAGACTGCGCCCTATCACACGGTGCGTTTTATAGATGTGAAAATACGATACTAGGATTATCATTTATTTGTATGAATGGGCAATTTTATACAAAAAACAAATGCAATGAAAAGTATCATTTTTAATACACCTCCGTTGTTCTATTTTATCATTATCATTTTTTTAAATAAGATAATATTTACTATTAAGTCATTGTGCCCAATGACAGCAATATATATTTAATTCATTTAAACTAGGAGGAATAGCTGCAAATGCTAATCTTTTAGTGACATTAACAATTCCAGACGTCCAATCCATTTGGCCTGGGAGGAGCGAAAGCACGTGGATTTGACGCCTGATGCCGTCAATAGCAGTGAGTGAGTTATATGAGTGCTTTATTAAGGATTAACATTCCATCCTGAAAGGATACACAGTGAGATAAACCCAATTTAGCTGCACACATGTCTGGCGGGTCGGAGTCAGTTTCATGCTAAGTGGGTGAAAAAACAAGGGCAAATTGATAGGTGTGACATAAAAAACAAAGAATCGCAAAAGAGGAACACTGGCTTTTTGCAACATGTGAAAGTTTAATGTGGAGGGACAAAAGTGTGCCTACTCTGTGGGGAAGTTGAATGTATAATGATAACAAATGATTTGCCTAAATATTTTTACTTGGATGACATTCGTGCTGCTACTTTTTCATAATTTGGCATGACAGATGGCCACTTGGAAATGTCTGTCAGTTCATGGCCAAAAATGTAGCCTCCTCTTTGGAATGATTTGGAATAAATTGCAATGGGTGGCTGATAGAAGCCAATAATTATAGAACTATTTTTTTTCCTCCAGTTGATTAGATTTTTCATATTGCCACCCGATGGTTAGTAGTTTTTTCAACTAACTTCGGTGCGGGCAGCATGTTATAAATTCACACTCGGGGGCTGTATCATTGTAGGTGTGAAGTCTAGGGTGTATCCTACATTTTTCCAAAAGCCCGATCCAGCACCCCGCAACCCTGACAAGGATTAGAGATGTTAAAAATGAATCAATTAATATTTTGATCAATTTGTCAACAAGACAAAAAATTAAATGATTTAATAAAGAGTTATTCTGAAGTTCCTTTTGGACAACACTGCAAGATGTGAAAATTGCTCATTGGCTCCGAACTTAAAGTGTGTCTCCAGTGATATTTTTTCACCCTAAACAATAAATTCGAATGACAACATTCATTAGGATAGATGCACTGTTTTGGAGTAGATTACAAAAAAAAACACGCCGAGCAAATTTCCTGGAATTGTTGCGACGTCACGAGATGAAGCTGAACAGTTGAATGCATGCGATGGCAGTCTTAACGTGTAATCTCAATGTGAATGCAAATCAGTGAATATTTATTAAAAGGGCGGACAATTTGGTACATAATCCATGTACAATGCAATGTACTGTACAGGGAAAGTAGCTTGTGGACTTGATCAGTTTTATACCTGTCAACCTCTACCGATAACTGCCCTTATAAATGATTATGATTCCCCGTACAAACCCCAAAAAAACCTTACAAACACCGTACAAACCCCAAAAAAACCTTACAAACACCGTACAAACCCCCCAAAAACCTTTCAAACAGTTTGTAAGGTTTTTTGGGGGTTTGTACGGGGAATCATAATCATTTATAAGGGGAGTTATCGGAGGTTGACAGGTAAGCAGTTTGTAAGGGGATATGACAGTTGAGATTGATGACGATGAGAAAATTCAAGGTACAGTTGTAATCGCAGGGGCCCCAAGCACTAATTTAACTTATTAGCGGCCATTTTGACTGGGAAGCGAATGAACTCTCAGGGGGTGCTGGAGACTATCTTAGCCAACTATGAGCACCAGGCAGGAGACACCCTGAATTGGTGTCCAGCCAATCGCAGGGCACAAGGACATTACAAATCTTTCACGCTCATACTATTACCTGGAGGCAATTAAATGTGTTCAACCAGCCTATCAAGCATGTTCTCCGGGGATGGGTGAAGGAAACTTCAGTACCTAGAGAAAACCCACAGAAGCTCAGGGAGAAGATCCAAACTCAACTCAGAAACTTCAGAATCCACTCAGTATTGAACCCTTGGTCTACGATTTGTGAGGCCAACAAACTAACCACCCAGCCACCAGGTCACCGCAAGCAGACATAATGCCAATTTAATATTAATGATATATATATATATGGGTTGTGTATTGCTTGATGCAATAATAAGTTTCCTGGATAAAAATACCATTGTGAAGGAATGACTCTCCACATCTATTCCAAAAATGTCACTGTGCCCTTGCTCTCAGGTTTCATTGGATATTGCTTTCATTCAATCAAAGAATGAGCGAATTTCCGAGGTTGGATAATAGATAGTCTGTAGTTCCATATTGGCTGTCACCAATTTGTAAAACCTTAAACAACCGAGCAATGTATGTCATTCAGGGAAAAAGGAGGACACGTATAGATTTGGGACTGATTCGCAAACCTTTTTAATTCAGGAGTATAGATGACACTGGTTTCTGATAGTGTGCTTGATCAGCGTCAAAGAGCAATGTTCCCGAAAATTCCCTTAACTTATTTTGCCCTGAGGGCCCTGGACACCAGTGCAAAGCGGGGACAAATCAAAACAATACACGACCAGGGCCAGGGAAAAGAAAAGGTGGTCTATGAAGTAAAATGGTAAAAAAAGGCTGTCAACTGAAGCTTTGGGGTTATACTGTGGAGAAATTCTATACAGTGGTACCCCGAGATATGAGCTTAATTTGTTCCGGGACTGAGTTTGTATGTCAATTTTCTCGTAACCCAAACAAATGTTTCCCATAGAAATGAACTAAAAACAGATTAATTCGTTCCAACCCTCTGAAAAAACACCTATAACAGGATATTGAATTGGAAAGTAATTTTTATGTGTTCTAATTCGCCATCTATTAACAAAGTAACACATAACTAGTGGTTTAATATTACTAAAACGTGTTTAATAGAACTAAAAATATACACATTTCGCAGGGAGAAGAGAGAGAGAGGGACAGAACGGGAACTTTTTGGATGGAAACGTGCTCGTAAAATAACATAAACAAATTTAAATGAACTTGGATTACGATATAGACACACTCAAAAATAAGTTTAATCTAACCTTGCACTAAACTAGATGGTAATTTTGTTTTAAATGTTGATACATTTCTTCTCCTCTGTTGGCTCTATTTGCCCCGCCTCCACCCTGACTTTCAAATGCAACCTAACGAGGGCCTGTTTGCTTTTGTATACCCTTCAAAATATTCTGAAATCGCCCCGCAATAACGAAAAAATGCAAAGCTCCGCTCAGTGCTCGTAGAGACATTACACGAGGGAGTTGCGACCAGAGAGGCATAACATGAGGGAGTTGCGGAGAGAGAAACAAATCTTATGAGCAGCCTCTCGTGTCTGCTGTCTGCTCGTATATTAAAATGTATCTCTTATCTCAAGATAAATATTTTACCGAAATTTTACTGGTATCTCAAATTGCTCGTGTGTCGAGGTAGGACTGTTACCAATTTCAGTGCATTTGCCAATGATTGGTATACATTTATCTTGCTTTTCAAAACTAAATAAAACACCATGAATTAGTTTATCATTGGTAGATGTAAAATTCATGTGAAATGAGAAAGGGCAAGACCTTGCTCTTCAAATGGATTTGAAAAATTGACTGAGTGTCATGCCCTACCTCGCTGTCCCTTAATTTTCACATAAATTGCTTACCATCCGTTCAACCCCCTTCCCTCTGACTTGATGTCCCCAATCTTACTTTTGAGTAAATGTTTAGAGTTCGCTTACAGTTTCTTGCCCTGTAATCATGGATCTAGCTTGCTGTTCTTGGCGTTGAAAATAAATGAATATATAATTATATCATAATAGTATAAATTAATAAAGGGCGTCCGCCTCACAGTTCTAGGGTTAGATCTCAGGTTGGTCCTCACTGTGTAGAGTTTGCACATTCTACCTGGGCTTATGTGGGTTTTCTCTGGGTACTCCAGTTTACGCCCACATCATAAAAACAAGCAGAGTCAGGTTAGTGAACACTCTAAATTGCCCTTAGATATCAGTGTGAGCATCCTCCTCCATCTCCCTGTGCCCTGTGATTGGCTGGCTACCGATTCCGGGTGCCAGTAGTTGGCTGGGACAGGCTCCAGCACCCCTAGACACTTCAGGATAATCAGTTCGGGAATTTTCAGTCATTCATCGGTTGTCCGTTCATCTGAATTGATCTTTTTCATTCATTCATTTTCTGTCGCGCTTCTGCTTACAAGGGTTGTGGAGGGGGTTGGGGGCTTTCCCAGCTAACTACCGTCACAAGGCATGGGACTACCTGAAGCTAATCACGCGGCGCAAGGACACGGACAACCATTCACGCTAACTCTCATACCTAGGGTCTACAGTGCATGTTTTTTGGGATGTGGGAGGAAACCTGTCGGCCTCACAGTTTTGAGATCCTGGGTTCAAATCCAGGGCGGTCCACCTGTGTGGAGTTTGCAAGTTCTCCCCAGGCCTGCGTGGATTGCCTCCGGGTACTCTGGTTTCGTCCCACATTCCAAAGACGTGCATGGTAGGCTGATTGGAAACTCTAAATTGCCGATAGGTATAGGTGTCCCCAGCCTCCTGCTCGAAAGTCAGCTGGGATAGGCTAAAGCACCCCCCGTGACCCTCATATATATATATATATATATATATATATATATATATATATATATATATATATATATATATATATATATATATATATATATATATATATATATATATATATATATATATATATATATATATATATATATATACCACAGTGATACGCATGGTGAGAGGGAAGGGCTTCTTTTAATAGATATAAAGCGGAAACAGTTAGTGGAATCTCGACTTGAAAATAAAGCAAGCAACAGACAAAGGGGTAGACTTCCACACCTGCAGAAAACTTTAAAGTGAGCCGTGCTTAGTTTGATAACTTAAAAAAACTGGCGATACACTCGCCGCGGGGTAATACATTAACACAGTTGCCTCGGTTATAGCACAACAAAGTGTGTGTTTCGTAATCTAAGTTATTTTCAGCTAAATTAAAAGTTTATGTCATGTTAAGTGTTACAAAAGTGTAGCGAACTCAATGTGTTGCCCTCAAGTCTCTTTCCTCCCCACACAGCCGTTAGCCGCAACTGTCTGTCTCGAAAGTAAGACCTACATACAGGACTGTACACAATAAATTAAAAATCTATTGCAAATCATGTACACAAATTGATATATGAGCGCATCAAGCTCATATTTCAAGGTATCAAGGTATTACTGTGTGCATGCATGTGTTCCAATTCATTTAAACTGGCTGTGAATGATCATCTTCTACTACCAGTAATAGTACTAGATTCATACGCAAATGAATGTTGAGTCGAAATAGTTTGGACGTCTAGAACCATCAGTGGCAGTAAATGAGTGCTGTAAGTCTGCTCTCCTCTATTCCATTCGGTGTGGAGCTGCCAATGACAAGATATCTCAACAAAGCATAGTGGCTACATGCTTTCCTTTAATTGTGATCTGTAATCATTTAAAGACATAAAATTATGATTTCCCAAGCGCACATCAGAGGGAGTGTTTATACAGACCATCCCGGTTACATATGCACCTTGTTAGGGTTTTAAGGTTGTGTGATGCTCCAGGGGGATTTCCAGAAATGTTTGATGTCTAAGATGAAACACAGCTAAACAAACAGTTTGAAAGGAAAAAGTGTTTATACAAACAAAAGAGAGAAGATTCAGAACAGAAGGAGCAGGCAATCTTCAATTATAATGATTTATATGGAAATAATTATGCCATTATTTCAGGAGAATGGTTGATTTTGTATTTTGCATAGCAGTCGTGAAGTTACCATGGCCGGACGTTTGGTCGCCGGTCTTTTGGTCGCTGGTCAAATGTACTTAGATATTAAACAGTACTTAGATATTAAACTGTCTCTCTCTCTTAGATATTTAACTCTCTCTCATGAATATAATTTTGAGAGCTGGCTTCAACAGTAAACTCTCTGTCACCATTTGATTTAGCCTTACTACGGATTAAGTTTCCGTCCAGGTTGATTTGCTTCGCCCTACAATCACGGATCCAAATAACCAGTGCATTTTCCATTCGCACCATGACTTTATTCTGGGTGTTCACAACCCTTTTGGCATCTTTCGTGAAAGATGTTGCAGCAGTTTTGCGGATGTTCTTCTCCTCCTTTTTTATGTACCACACCGTGGATTCATTCAGGCCGCAATGTCGAGCTACGCTAGCGTAGCTACTTCCTGCTCTCAACTTGTCCAATAAACTCACTTTTTCGGTAATGATCAACATCTTTCGCTTTTTCTTCGGCTCACTAGAAGCACCAAGGGATGGAGAGCGTTTGGGAGGCATCACAAAGGGCTTCACAAAACTTTTGCGCTTAACTTGGCGAGAAGCGTACTGTACAGCACGAGATAAGCGTGGACTGAGAATGGGCATCGGGAGAAGCTCGGGCTTCCATGGTGAATGGGCCAATGGGGAGCCGAGTACATTCAGTGAGCAATCAGCTTGCACGTTTATGCCGTGATGCGGCCGTGATGCTGCCGTGATCCCCCATGATGCTTTGCGCATACGTGCATTTTTTGTGTTTTAAAATTTATAAAATGATGAAATTACTAATTCTAATTGAATATTTTGTTTCCACACATTGTAAGATGATGTAATTTATAATTTTAATTTAATATCTTTATTTATTTATTTATTTTCCCCCAAAAAAATCTGCAAAGCTCTGCGCACAGGATAGCTGAAGCGCAAAGTAGCGAGGGATCACTGTATGTACATATATATATATATATATATATATATATATATATATATATATATATATATATATATATATATATATATATATATATATATATATATATATATATATATATATATATATATATATATATATATATATATATATATATATATATATATATATATATATATATATTTATATATATATATATATATATATATATATATATATATTTATATATATATATATATATATATATATATATATATATATATATATATATATATATATATATATATATATATATATATATATATATATATATATATATATATATATATATATATATATATATATATATATATATATATATATATATATATATATATATATATATATATATATATATATATACATGGTGGATTTTTAGCCAGTGTGGAGTCCAGTTGGTACCCCAGAGTGTAAAACAGGGGGTTGAATTCCCAGTAATAGCATACTCAGTCGTCCAAGTTTGGCTGGAGAGCTCAGTTTGACTTCCTTTTGCATGCGTTTCGATTGCTCCCCTGCATAAATATCCAAATAGTGGAGTGTGCCATTATACCATCAACAACCTCTTAGTGGAGTGCCAAGCGACTGGAACGGAATAGGGAAACGGATGGTTAGGAGGGGGCATGGAGGGAGGTAAGAAAATGGGGAAAGATGAAAGCAGAGCAAAGAGGAGAGAATGTTTGGAGGACCGCATCAAATGCTAAGAGCCAGCGAAAGGGGGACAGGGAAAAATGGATAGACTGTGATATGTAAAGAGTGAATAAACAGAAAGAAATAAGTTGATGGTAAGAGGAGAGATAAAGAAGCTATCGGAAAGTGAAAATGGAAAGCTGGTAGGTTTGAATAATGGAAACCAAAGGTGAAAGATGGGGGGAGGTTATTAACATCTGTTAATTAAAAGTCTGTTTGGTTGCCTAGCTTCGTGTGTCAGACCTTTTAACGTTCAGGCTGACTCTTCTCACTACCTTTATTTCATCTTTAGGGCTAATGTATGCTTGCGCTACGAAAATAAAGTTGTATTGTGAATTCTTAACTAATTGGCTGAAGCTGATACCATTAGACATCCAATACATTTGATTTGCATCGAAGTTCAATTGGTATCAACCCTTCCTATTCAAATTGATTGGAATTCTACTGGCCGTCCTAGTGGGTGAGTGGTTAGAGCGTCTGTCTCAGAGTTCTGAGATTAAGAGTTCAACCCTAGGTGGATTCTGACCTTCCTCTGGGGACTTTGCATGTTCTCCACAGGTTTGCGTGGGTTTTCAACAGGGACAGTAATCCCTCAAATATCACGGATAATATAGACCAGACATAACCATGATAATCGAAAAACCGTGATTAAGGATCACCCCTGTTATAGATACCATACTACATGTTTTCGTGCCCATACACAAAAGAACATTTATCAAAAAGGTATTTATTAAATATTACAGTTTTAGGCATATGGAAAGACTGCAATCTCATCTCATTTTCTGAACCCCCACTGTGAGGCAGATGCGCTAACCACGCACCCACCGGGCTGCCAGACTGTATGTATAAATATAATCTATATATTAAAATAAATTGTAAATACTTTACTGTACTCCCAGGGAAAATAGTTATTCTCCGCTTGATTTAAATAAAACAAAAAAAAAAGGTTATTGGGAGCTTAGATCTTAAGGAGGCGCTTTAGAGGAGCTTTCCAGGGCGAGCTCTTGCAAGTGGATTTTGGGCACAAGGAAGGTGTTGATGGGGTACTTTTTGGTACAAATATGATTCTGTACAAGGACATGAAACTGTCAAGAAGATTGCCATATTCCATTGCTATGACCATGTTGTCATCAATCATTTTTATGAACTTTTGAACATGCATGGTTGGCTGATTGGACACTCTAAATTGCCACTAGGTATGTGTGAGCACGAATGCTTGTTTGTCTCCTTGTGCCCTGCGATTGCCTGGCGACCAGTTAAGGGTCCCCTGCTTGCTGCCCATAGTTGGCTGGGATGGACGTGATCCTTGAGAGGATCAGCGGTTCGTAAAATGAAAGAATGACTGAACAGTCTTCTACTGGTGACAGACTCATTTACATTCACAGCCCTGCCCTCCAAGATAGCCATGAGTTGCTACGCCGTGACAAAAAGAGCACTTGTCTCCCTTCCCAAGCTGATGATTAATGATTAATGAGTTAATTACTAGTAGACGTCCAATCCAATTGATGTGGGAGGATTAAAGCAAATAACTTTTTGTTAATTTGCTGCGAGAACTCCTAATTAAAAAAGTTTGGACGTCTAGTACTGTTAGTGGCAGCCACTTAATTTAGCAGTGTTAGACCAAGCTACGATAGTTAATTTGTTATAATCATGAATACGCTGTATTTTAGGATTTTTTTTGTGTGCTTTTTTTTTTAATTGATATTTATAAAGTTTCGGCATTAGCAGATGCCAAACAGAAATTGGCATCCTAAAAACATATATCGGTGGAACACAAATTTTAACGCAAAATTATTGAAAAAAACAGCTATATTGCATTATTGTATTGATTGATTTAGGGAAAATGAAACTACAGTGTTCCCTCGGTGATCGCGGTTAAAGGGGACCGGGACCACCCGCAATAAGTGCATTTCCGCGAAGTAGGCGTGCCCCTTCAAAAATGCTTAAAGAAACGTATAACACGTGCACAAAAGCACCACCAAGCAAAAACATCATAGTAGTCCGGATGGAGGATCTTCTGCAGTTTTTTTGCACGTAAGAAACATCATTATTGGGAGTTGTGAACATTATTGGGAGGTGAAGATGCGTCTGTAAACAGCCATGACGTCATCAATGCGATTCCTGAACTCTCACCATGTTATTGACCATTTCTTTGGCCTTTTTTTGATGCAATTACTAATTCTTATTGAATATTTTGGTTCCACCTCTTGTAAAATGATGTAATTTATAATTTTAATTGAATATCTTTAAATTTTTTATTTATTTTTTTTCCTGAAAAAAATCCGCGAAGCTCTGAGTCCGCAATAGCTGAAGCGCGAAGTAGCGAGGGAACACACTGTAATTGTGCCAAAAGTGTAGATACAAAGTTCTACAAATTCAAAACTTGAAATAACAAGGCATTCAATTTCATAATATTTTAATGTTTTGGTAGAGAACAAAAAAAAGGTGTTGCTAAACAAAAATTCAAATGAACTTTAATTTAGGCAAGTATCTTTAATCAAGATTTAGAGTAAAATATAGTCACCTAGTAAGTAACCTAAATAATTTAAGAATTGTATTTAATTGTACTTACAATCTTAACATGATCCATATGACCTAATTGGAAGTTTTTTTGATTTTACATTGTAATATCAAATTTAAATCATCAAATTTAATCAAAATGTTGATCTGAAATTCCATTCAATTATAAAAAATCATTATGAAATGTAGTTATGTGAAATGTCTAACCAATGTGGTGTGAATGCATTTTAGAGCACTATTTTACTTGACCATTCTCATCCTATGTTTTTATATTCAGTCAGGGCTGATGATGCTGAAAATAATACAAAAAAATGTTTTTCCTCCTGTTAAGTGCACATCGTTAAAACCTAACTTCTTATCTCATGTCTAAGGTGAGAACTCATCCAACTCACAGCCTGTGTTTTGTTTTGCGCATTTATAATAACATTGCCTCTCTCATCTTCCCACATAATATTCTAGAAAACCTTCCTTTTTTTGCGTCCAGAGTTTTTTTCGTTTCAATTATTCCTTAGTATGACTATGTTTTGATGCCTTTCCAAAAGTATTTTTGCACTTTTGTTCTTGTTTTGTTTTATTTCCACCAGTTGGTGAAAGTAGTAGGCAGAGTTTATGTATTTTGTTCCCAAATGTTGTGTTTGAGACAACTCAAGAACGAATAAAGGGATTATTGTCAAACTTGCTATCCATATCATTAAAAAAGGTAATGAGATCAATGGACAAACTGTTCAGAATGCTTTATTTAAAGTATTTTCATGACTATAAGGCGCACATAAACGTCTTAAATTTTCTCCAAAATAGACAGTGCACCTTTTAATCCAGTGCGCTTTATATATGGACCGATACTAAAATTGTTATCACGATAAAATAAAATAAATCAGTCGATAGAGTACACCATCCTCTACAGCTCTCACAACTACGGCAAGCAGCCCCCGACTTTACAATTTTACTCGTAGAAAAAGTACTGCGCAGTGACTGGTGGGATATATAGTGATTTAGTCAGTACACCCAATGGATTACTACGATTTGCTAATGGATTGTGGCCTGGACATCAACCTCAACACAGTTTTATGAACCCTGAAAGGCAGCGTTGGAATAGTTACGCTAGTTACTAGCTAGCTACTATTTGTGAATGTATTGTGGCTGCCCTGACAAACGTATAAAATCAGCTTTTTCGATGACTCATTTGGACAATTGTTCAATTCGGACACAGAAAATGAGGACTTTGATGGAGTTGTGGGTGATGATGACGTGAGTACATTGTAAAATGGCTAAATAAAGTACAACTGAACTCTTTGCTTCCGTTGCCTTTTTAAAAACGTGTTTATAGCGTGTGGGTGTAGCGTGGTAGTTTAAGCTGGTGTATGTTATGCCATGCCTGGCTACATCTATAAAAACGGTGTGTCCTTTGTGTGTGTTAAATACAGAAATAGCATTATATATAGCAATATATTTCTGGGTGTTGTGATTGTCAAAATGGATTGGACGGCTTGCATTGCCAATGGCAAACCAATTAATTCAATTCCTTTTTAAAATGACAACTTCCTCTCCCTGTTGCAAGTACAAGGAAATTGTGTCAATATGTATATAGTTTTGTCTAAGCACAGTATATACTCTATCATATTACGCTAAAATAAATCACATTTCTTCGGCACCCCCCTCCAAAGGCTTCCTTGGTAAACTGTGAATACACTCCCACTCGCAACAAAATCACACACTCATATCGCCTACACGACCCATGCTGGTTGGGTGAGCCATCTGCTCATTTATTTCTGACAACAAACACACCTGACAGTACTGAGGAGCCGCTAAGTCCATTTCACTGTTCACTGAACAGCACAATTGAGTAGACTAGATGGAGGGATAAGCTGGAACAAAAACATAACGGACCCCGGGGAGGACGCTGCGCGTGTGTGCATGGAAGCACTGTTCGCGCACAAAGCAATTTCTGACAGAATCACAAATGTGTATCCCTCCATCAGCACTGGATGTCATTGAACAAGATTAAATAATGCTACAAAAGTTGGTGGCAATTTGGCTTTGTTGAGGTTGGTGACAGGAGATGATGGAGCGATGTGCCTGTATTGCATACTGTAATACACTGCAATGTCATGGGAGTGCATAAGAATAACCAACAGACATAAAACCAATACATTGAAGGGTATGAACTAATACTCTATTACAGCTTTCACCAACATATATAGACATAACGATTCGGACATACATTGGAGTAATTAGACTAGATTAGATTAGATAACTTTATTGATCCCGTATTCGGGAAATTTCACTATCACAGTATCAAGAGGGTGAGAATACAGACCCTGGAAAATACATTTTAGACACAAATAAATAGGTAATAAATAAGTTAAATAAATAAATAAGCGTGCAGCTGAAATATATTGGAGCATTGAGTACGAGTGTGTCATGAATATACATTTGAAGATCAAGCAAAACTTGTGGGTCAAGAGAGTCAAAATCATTGATACATTGTCAGCCATTTAATTAACAAGTAAATTCCCAAGTTGCAGGATATTTCCCATATGTCCTACTCACCCAATTTTAAATAATCAAAATTCAAATGCTCAAATATACAGTTTCTGAGTTCATCTACGAGGCCAAATATTTCCATATATATTCATCTGTGAGCTATACTGAGGTAACCAAGCCTTTGGTACAGATTATTGATGAAGATGTAAAAGCCAAGGTTGTATAATTTTTTTTTTCAAGAATGCTTAAGCCCAGTTAATGGTCAGACAATAGACAAAGTAGAAAACACGCCCATGGCACTACTGTAGCACTGAAACATTGCATGAAGACAAACCAATTTACTGTTAATTAAAATCATTTCTACTGTAAGAGGTGACTTTGTACTTCTGTTCACATTGAGCAACATTTTTAATGATACATAGCATCAAAGCTGACAGACAATTAAAAAATGTTTGCTTACCTGTAGATCAAGAAGGAAGAAGGTGGCACGAAAAGAACCGGATGCGGAGACAGTTGCAGTTCAAAGGAGAAAATAAAAAGAGACAAGACATAATTTTGTTAGAGCATTAAATACGCTTGTAGCTCTCAGAAACAATTACACTTGTTCAGAAATGTTTTTTCTTTTTTTTTGAGCATATGAAACAAATAATTAACACTGCGCGAAGTTCTTAATGATTTTGTCTCGTGGGAAAAAATACACAGGGATGTTCTTATCAAACAACAAACAAATTAAACATATTTGCTTACGCTTTCATTCTATTGGCTTTCATTGATGACAGTGAATGTCTAACCAATGGAATTGGGATGGACTTTTAAAAAAATATCCAGTTGCTGTCAACCCTCCTCAAGGTCAATGAAACTTCCTCACTCACTGTCAGCCCTTTCAATTACAATGGATTGGACATTCAATTTCCACAATGGTGGAAAATTGGAGAAAATACTTTTATTTCCTACTCAGAATTGGTTGCCAGTAAATTGCAAGGCAGAAGGACACAAACAACTATTCCTGTTGACATGTTTTTTTAGACGAGGTAGGAAACCGAAGCACCGTGAGAAAACCCACACAGGCACGAGGAGAACATACAATCTACACACAGGAATTGAACCCTCATTTTCGGAACTATGAGGCGGCTATGCTTACCACTCTATATTGTGCCGTCGCAAATATTCATAATTTTAAAATTACATTTTTACATTTTTTTTTTAAATATTTCTAATTTAAATTAGGTGGTCATTGGTCAATCCAGTCTATTTGAATGGAAGGGCTGTCAATCAATGAAAGATTGCTCATTCCATGCCAGCGAATTCCCATTTCAATTGGATTGGAAATCTAACATCCGACACCGATGGCAGCTAATGAGTTTATTTTGGTGGGTGTTAGTAGACATTTTAGTCTTCAACTCATTGTACCTCGGACCATTTATCCGTCAAAAAAATGCTCAATGTATTGCTTGGTGCAAATACTGCTTCTTATGATTTAAGAATGTTTCTACTACTACTGTTTCTTTTTACTGTCCATGACCTGTCAGTCCCATTCCTGAAACACTATTGCCTTCCTTTGCCTTACCTAGACCAGAAGCACAAGACAATAAACTCTAGAAATCTTTTCATTGACCTGATCTTTACATTTCTGTTTTGACATTCATAACCTTTTCTCCGACTTTACCTTACCGGTTACTCGCTATTCATAACTGGCCATTGTTTTACCTGACTTTAATTGTTCATGGAAGAAATTGGGTGGTTTCGGGAGATCTCAGCCTTCAAGGTTTTGGAGCATTTTTGAAGGATTTTTTGCAAAAAGTGGGAAAAAATGTTTAACTACAGAGGTTTATGTGTGGTGTAAAGAAGCAAAATTTATTTTCTGCACCTTTATTTACAATTGCTTGTTTGTGTCTCCTGTTTCCTTGGTCAAAAGGTGCTGACGTATTACACTTATAGTGGAAAATGTATAGATCGAATTTGTAAGGATAAGTGTACACAGTGTTCAGAGGCAATGGATACATCGGATTTGAAAACATAGCATTCGGTCGGTTCATACTGAGCGGACATGTCAGATATCTATCACATATGAGCAGACAACTGACATGAGGTGTAAGCCTGGCCTAAATCTTGCTGTTCTTGACTGCCTGTTCTTCGATTATTGCTTTTCTAACCTGATTTTTTTTCCCCCCAACTTCCTCGTTTTGCCCTTTATGTATATTTCCGGATAATATTTTCTGATCGACTCATCAATTCCTTGATAAAGTATATTTTCCTATACTTTGGTCACAAATACTACATTGTGATGCATTGTGAATGTTCAATTTAGGTATTTACTGGTAGACGTCCAGTCCATGGAGCTGCGAGGGTTGCACCAATTGAATATTTATTCATTGACTGACAACCTTTAATTAAATTGGACTTCTCTGTTTGTCCATGGCAACCAATGGGTTAATGTAAATGTAAGTTGCTTCTGCTGTTAAAAGTCTTTTGTTTCATACAAAACACAAAGCAAAGTCACATCGGGTCCAATCAGCATTGATGAGTCGCAGGAGCTGAGCGATGGGGCATAATTGCAATGTCTGGCTTGGATCAGAAGTGTGCGAGTTTTGTCTCAGTTCATCTAAGTGTGAGATGTGGGGGAAGAAACGGTAGGACAGGTGGCTATTTAAGAATTCAGCTTACATCTGTGAGGAAGGGACATTATTCATTAATCTTACTATGAGTAGGTTCAAATGTAAGAAAGTGTGTTATCTAGTGTGGGTGTAGCTCTTGTGTGTATTTTACTGAAGATGCTTTATCATGATTATGTTTCACAGGCCTCTTCAGTCCAGACGTTTTAACAACGCCGTGTTTGCCTTGTTGAATGTGCTGAGAAACAGTCAAGAAATGCACATAAGACTCCGATAAAGTGTATTTTTGTGTTTGTGTGGGGTTATGTCTAGTTTTCTCACCCACTCTCTTGTCCTCTCCCTCTCTCTCACTCAATTATTAGAAAAAATAAACAAACAAAAAATAGTGGACTCAATAGGTTTCATCGTTTTGGCAGTAGATTATTTGATTGCTCCAGTTATTTTCTTTGTTTTTATATGCTATTAAATTCATAGTTTTTAGACTTTCAAAAATATAATTCTCTTAAATATAAAAAAAAGTATGTAACCAACTTCAAATGTGTAAAAGCATTATCCCATAGCTAAAGAAATTTTCAGTTTCTTAGATTATTTGATGATTTTTATATCTGATTTCCACTTTTCTTCCCTTGCTGTGCTGCCATGGAACAGATGATGTAAAAAGATACGTAAACACCAACAATTGCAACTAAGTCGTCTGATCTTTTAATTACTAATAGCTTTTAACAGCAGGAGGAGGGAGAAAAAACACCCCTACGGATGCACGCACACACACACACACACACATGGCAAGTGGGCTTGATTCCACCTGGCATTATGATGATAATCAGCCCGTGATTACTTCCTGAATTTGGAAACCTTTTCAGCTGCTGTTGACCTAGTCCGGCTAGATTTGTACGCTTTACCACTTCCCGTGGGAGTTAAAGAGCACTGCTCAAAAAATAGCTGGGCCCAGAGTTGTGGGGGTTGATCTAAACAAGCTAGCTCAAAGGCCTTTTTGTTACCCAGGTCATTACCAGCATGTTCCATGTCTTCCATCAGAGCCACACGCACATATATACACATGCATTTATAAACATAGTGTATTTTCTCGCATTTAAGTTGCATTTTTAACTTAAAAAATGATGACTGAATCAAGGGTACAGCTTATATGTGCCCAAGACTTACAGCGTTGGTCTACTCTTTTTTTCACCAGTAGATGTCTGCAAATTAACATTTACTTTTTGTGGTTATTTCCTGTTTTGCAGTAAAAAAACAACCATTACTGGATTAATTACTAACTTCCTTCTGATACTGACCCTAATAATGTGCTTTTTATTCATACAGTATCTCAGAAATACCACATGCGATGATTTTTCTTAAAATTTTCCCTGCAAAGTAACACATTTGTAACGCCTATTAAAACCATGAATATGGAGTTGAACATTGGGAACCAGGTGGCGGCTTATATGCGAGAAATTGTAAATTTCAACATCTTAAGGCAATTTTAAAGGTGCGCCTTAAATGCGAGAAAATATGCTATATGAGGAATGTTGGGTATTAGTGCCACTATGTGAAAACACATGCTCTTTAGTGAGTGTGTGTGTGCTCTTCTGTCTCAAGGGCCTGTGTCATCATCAGACAATACTGCTAACGCTTAGCTAATGCATGGTTCTCAACGGTCACATATTGAACTTGTTTCTCATTTCAGGCCATTTTGACGCCCTATACTGCATTTCACATTTATCACACCTAAAAAATATAAACTAATGTGACTTTTTCCATAATGTTAACATAAAATGCAGCGGATGTTGCTGTGTAACTGTCATCTTTTGCGCTTTTAGTATATTATGGTCAAGCTGTGCAAAGGCAGAGTCGATGGTGTCGGTAACGGGCCTGTAGTGTGGCTGATGTAAGTAAATCTTTGCCACCAGATTTTGGTTTTGAATTAAGCTTTGTCAGCATGACAATTGCATAAAAAAATACAAATTGAAAATAAATGCAGTAGAAAATATTCAATCGCAATAAATCCGAAGCAAAAATCATGTTACCAAAAATGCTGTTACAAAATAAAATCACCCAAAAACTCATCCACAAAAACTTCGGGGAGTATCAAATGACCGTTACAACCCCTTAATAGTTTGGATGTAAAAGGCTGTCAATTGCTGTCAATGAGTAAATAGTATCAGTAATTGATATCTTAAGTGCCCAAGTAGTATGCTGGTGGGATTTCATCTAATTCCCTCAGGGGTCACCAAAACCATATAATGGCCCTTTAGATAAACATTATAAATACAAATTCTAATTGCACTTTACACCATATAAACGTCTGTAAATTACTTTTGAGTAGACAATGATGTAATATTGTTTTTGTTTATCTTTAAAAATTCCAAGACCAATGTCATTGTTTTTGACACAAATGGGTATTGAGTGCTGTCTAGCACTTCCTGTGTATCCATCTTGAGGTCATTACAATAAGACAAAGTGCCTCCTGTCACTCGGTAAAAGGTTAAAGTGCTCTATAATTTTGGAAGAAGGATGACTGGAAGAAGTTGTTTGTGTGCTCCTTTTGTATGTGTGCATGTGTAAGTGGTCAACAATGCTGTAAAGCTGGTGGGAAAGTGCTTCCATTAAGACGAGTGATGACTATGACGGAGACGGACAGACGGGATAGCCGGTGTGTTATTGTGTGCAAACGACTGTGTATTTATTGTGCGTGTGTGGTTTCTAAAGCAAAATACCCGCTGCTAAGACTCTTCGTTCTCATTATGGGTCAGGATAAACGCACATTCCTTAAAGTTGCCTACATGATGGGAGCTATAGCATAACATGCTAAAACAAAGGAGTAGATGTAGAATCAGGCCGGTATACATTTCCAGCCCGGCCCGAGCAATTAACATGATTTCCAGGCCCGAGCCCGAAGCAAACCCGATTACATTTGTGAGGACCCAGGACGTGGAGTGGCCTGTCTTTTGTAACAAAATCTAAACTAAACAATACTGTATAAACATTGACATCTTTTATATGTTAATGTAGATGTTTGACGATTTCAACTAATTAAATGCCCGCCGAATTCCGAATTTACTGCCACATTAAATTCGCACAGGACAAATCATTTGTCAGAAACTATTAACTCTTGATGATGATTCACAATGGACTTGTCATTCGGTTTACAGTGCAGTTTAATCAAATGCGGAAGTAAGATGTTGAAGCCGTGGCGATGGTGTGAAATTTGGTACTTTCCCAAAATGGTTGCTTCAAAAAAAAATGTTAGTGACAATTTTTTTTTCTCTGTCAAACAACCATTTGTGGTCACACTTATACCACGAGACAATTTGGATTGTTCAAACAGCTTGTCATGCATATATTGGGCACGTGGGAGGAAACCAGGGTACCCAGATTTTTTTAAAAATTAAAAACACAGTCATGGAGAAAAAATTTGCAAGTTTTCTCCTCCACACATGAAGGTTGGAACTCACTGGAGATTGAACCCTTAATTTCAGAACTGTGAAGTGGGCGTGATGTCAACACAGTGCCACACTCCATTGTAATATTTTTTGCATAATTCTTCCCTCAAATAGATAGTTGAAGCTGATATTTTGTAAAACAAACACAATTACATACTATGCATTTGAGTGCTAGAAATTACATGCTAGAATCTGTCACTCATTAAAACAAGATACACCTGAAATGGCTGTCTGTCATGTTCCCACACAAATGTCAAAGTTTCATTTTTTGTATCGCTGAGGGACCGGGCTGAGGGTGAAAAAAACTCTCTCAGCAGGGGAGTCTAAGTAGTGCTGGCTGTCATTCTGCGTAGCGGGAGACAACTCATCAATCATCATCTATTATTGTTATGCCACATCCTCCGGCAGCTCCTTTTTTTTTTTTTAATAACCAAATCTGGCTGTAATATTTTCGCTGTGCAAACTCCTATTCACGTGCCGTTTTTTGTAAGAACACTTTCTGTAATTTTCACACTATCTAATATCAGATATCCATTCTGTCATTCAATTATTGGACAAAAGAGCCCGAAAGACCAGTTTTCCAGGTTTAAAATAAATAAATAAAACCATCAGAGACCGTCAGCAAAAACGAGGATATCCTCAATTTGTTTGACCTGCCTACCTACCTAACTACCTACCTAACCACTAGGCCTGGGCAATACATAAATTACTATCTAGTGATCTCCCCTAAAATAAAAACGACTTTACCCAGCCTCTGTCGATCAAAATCGAATTTGAATCAAACCATGGCAGACTTTTTAATAATAGAAAATATTATCTCTTTGTCCAAATAATTATTATTGTATTATTTGGTCATATTATATCATATCATTTAATAAATACACTTCTTGATGATTGTACTTGTGTACTTGTATTTTCGTATAGGCGCAAAACGCTGTAGTAAGGTATGTAGTAATAATAGGAGTAATCCTTCTCCTCCTTTTCAATTATGGCGGCCCTGTCTGGTCTATGTTATCCGCGAAAATCGAGGCATCTACAATGCGTTAGCATTTACATACAAAAGCAGTTTTAATGTCTTTTTTATTTATTTTACTGAAACACTCATTTCAAATGTAATTCTTTTTCCGAATGGCATATATCTAAAAAATGATGGTTTGCCTCACCCAATCCATATATTGATTCAGATTGGTGTTTCGATACACTACTACTGCCTATTTTGCAAAGCACAATGTCAATATATCCACTGTTACAGATTCTCTGGCATACTAGTCTATTTGCAATAACTTTCCTGTACAGTATTTTTTGCATAACAGAAATCTGCTATTCCTGTTCGCTGAGAGATCACACTTTCGACAAAGTAACCAGATTCAAAGCATCATCATTGTTTTAAAGTAAGCGACCTTTTTACCCCTCTTGAAAATTAAAGTTGAAAAGACTAATATGTTAATGTTATCGCTAAATTATTTTCTGACATGAAAATGTTAATTTGGATCAACAAACCCAAAATATAATCACCTCTTCCATTTCATTTTACAAACATTCTGCAAGATTAACAACCCCATTATTCATTCACAAACATGTAAACACGAGTATAACCTTCTGTATAAGTAAAAAGGTAAACATGAACAGCAACATGGAGGTCAACTTAGTGCCTCAGAGGGTCTCAAAAAATAATATATCAGACGGGGTCCACCACTTTCTTGCAGGCCTCAGCGCTGTGCATCTCAGAAAATGTTATTAGCTAGTAAGGAGCTGGGAAGTTGTCTGAGTGGGTCCACTAAGCTAGATGATTAACAGTTTAAACTCCCATTTAACACGCGCATATAGCCACGGTTATGGCACTTCCCTC